>NC_092099.1:44403878-44411378 GCF_045679555.1 Salvelinus alpinus | reverse complement strand
TCCTGTAGGTTATCAGTCCAACCCTCTTCCTGGAGATCTACTGTCCTGTAGGTTATCAGTCCAACCCTCTTCCAGGAGATCTACTGTCCTGTAGGTTATCAGTCCAACCCTCTTCCTGGAGATCTACTGTCCTGTAGGTTATCAGTCCAACCCTCTTCCTGGAGATCTACTGTCCTGTAGGTTATCAGTCCAACCCTCTTCCTGGAGATCTCCTGTCCTGTAGGTTTTCAGTCCAACCCTCTTCCTGGAGATCTATTGTCCTGTAGGTTATCAGTCCAACCCTCTTGCTGGAGATCTACTGTCCTGTAGGTTATCAGTCCAACCCTCTTCCTGGAGATCTACTGTCCTGTAGGTTATCAGTCCAACCCTCTTCCTGGAGATCTACTGTCCTGTAGGTTATCAGTCCATCCCTCTTCCTGGAGATCTACTGTCCTGTAGGTTATCAGTCCAACCCTCTTCCTGGAGATCTACTGTCCTGTAGGTTATCAGTCCATCCCTCTTCCTGGAGATCTACTGTCCTGTAGGTTATCAGTCCAACCCTCTTCCTGGAGATCTACTGTCCTGTAGGTTATCAGTCCAACCCTCTTCCTGGAGATCTACTGTCCTGTAGGTTATCAGTCCAACCCTCTTCCTGGTGATCTACTGTCCTGTAGGTTATCAGTCCAACCCTCTTCCTGGAGATCTACTGTCCTGTAGGTTTTCAGTCCAACCCTCTTCCTGGAGATCTATTGTCCTGTAGGTTATCAGTCCAACCCTCTTGCTGGAGATCTACTGTCCTGTAGGTTATCAGTCCAACCCTCTTGCTGGAGATCTACTGTCCTGTAGGTTATCAGTCCAACCCTCTTCCTGGAGATCTATTGTCCTGTAGGTTATCAGTCCAACCCTCTTCCTGGAGATCTACTGTCCTGTAGGTTATCAGTCCAACCCTCTTCCTGGAGATCTCCTGTCCTGTAGGTTTTCAGTCCAACCCTCTTCCTGGAGATCTATTGTCCTGTAGGTTATCAGTCCAACCCTCTTGCTGGAGATCTACTGTCCTGTAGGTTATCAGTCCAACCCTCTTGCTGGAGATCTACTGTCCTGTAGGTTATCAGTCCAACCCTCTTCCTGGAGTTCGTGGGCTCTTCCAGGACACATCTCCTTTGCATAGAGAGGTAGAACATGTTGCAAAAGACCCAGTGAGGTCATACTTAAAGAGTAGAAGTATGATAAACATCATGCTGGTCTTGAGATGTATTAGTGTTAGTCTGGGACATTAGCCTTACAGTAGACATTGACTGCGTCCCAAATGGCACTCTATTCCCTATGTAGTGCACAACTTTTGACCATGGACTATATAAGGAAGAAGGTGCTATTTGGGACGCTGTTCTGGTCTCTTCCGCCAGACTCAGGGTGCTCCGAACACTCAGCCACTATGAGAGGAGAATACAGTAGACCATACAGAATAGCACAGTGCATTGTGGTTAAAACTATTTAGTCCTTGCGTAGCTCCGTCTATGAATTTGAGAGTGGTTACATTTCCAGACGCTTTGTTATTGTTTCTTCTGACGCTGGAGCAGCTTTTAGCTTCACCCTCTCTTAAAGACGTAGAAATGATTGACTTTGTCAATTACATTTTACGTAATCACTAAGTCAACATCTTCTAAGAACATCTGAAGATAATTTAGGGCTCTCGAGTGGCGCAGCGGTCTAAGGCACTGCATCTCAGGGCACAGAGGTGTCACTGCAGTCCCTGGTTCGAATCCAAGCTGCATCACAACCGGCTGTGATTGGGAGTCCCATAGGGCGGCGCACAATTGGCCCAGCGGTTTGGCCGGGGTAGGCCGTCATTGCAAATAAGAATTTGTTCTTAACTGACTTGCCTAGTTAAATAAAGAGATAGGTAGAACAACTATGTTATAGGACACAGTTAGTTGACTACACACTAACCTCTCCAACAGTAGTATTTGTCCAGATGTACTCCCCAACTTTGAAATGTGAGTAACAACCCTTAAATGACTAACAGTGCTGTAGAACTGGACCTAATGTCTCTCTCTGTTTTACTGCAGGTCTGATTACAGTCCCATGTCTTCAGCGAGCAGTAAGTCAACCAACGTCGACTTAAAACATCTCAACTTGCACCAGCAGCTGTCCATCACACTGAACACACTGCAACATGTTCTACCTCGCATCACACTGCAACATGTTCTACCTCGCATCACACTGCAACATGTTCTACCTCTCATCACACTGCAACATGTTCTACCTCTCATCACACTGCAACATGTTCTACCTCGCATCACACTGCAACATGTTCTACCTCTCATCACACTGCAACATGTTCTACCTCTCATCACACTGCAACATGTTCTACCTCGCATCACACTGCAACATGTTCTACCTCTCATCACACTGCAACATGTTCTACCTCTCATCACACTGCAACATGTTCTACCTCTCATCACACTGCAACATGTTCTACCTCTCATCACACTGCAACATGTTCTACCTCTCATCACACTGCAACATGTTCTACCTGTCATCACACTGCAACATGTTCTACCTCTCAACACACTGCAACATGTTCTACCTCTCATCACACTGCAACATGTTCTACCTCTCATCACACTGCAACATGTTCTACCTCTCATCACACTGCAACATGTTCTACCTGTCATCACACTGCAACATGTTCTACCGGTCATCACACTGCAACATGTTCTACCTCTCATCACACTGCAACATGTTCTACCTGTCATCACACTGCAACATGTTCTACCTCTCATCACCCTGCAACATGTTCTACCTCTCATCACACTGCAACATGTTCTACCTCTCATCACACTGCAACATGTTCTACCTGTCATCACACTGCAACATGTTCTACCTCTCATCACACTGCAACATGTTCTACCTGTCATCACACTGCAACATGTTCTACCTCTCATCACACTGCAACATGTTCTACCTGTCATCACACTGCAACATGTTCTACCTGTCATCACACTGCAACATGTTCTACCTCTCATCACACTGCAACATGTTCTACCTCTCATCACACTGCAACATGTTCTACCTCTCATCACACTGCAACATGTTCTACCTCTCATCACACTGCAACATGTTCTACCTGTCATCACACTGCAACATGTTCTACCTCTCAACACACTGCAACATGTTCTACCTGTCATCACACTGCAACATGTTCTACCTCTCATCACACTGCAACATGTTCTACCTCTCATCACACTGCAACATGTTCTACCTCTCATCACACTGCAACATGTTCTACCTCTCATCACACTGCAACATGTTCTACCTGTCATCACACTGCAACATGTTCTACCTCTCAACACACTGCAACATGTTCTACCTGTCATCACACTGCAACATGTTCTACCTCTCATCACACTGCAACATGTTCTACCTCTCATCACACTGCAACATGTTCTACCTCTCATCACACTGCAACATGTTCTACCTCTCATCACACTGCAACATGTTCTACCGGTCATCACACTGCAACATGTTCTACCTCTCATCACACTGCAACATGTTCTACCTGTCATCACACTGCAACATGTTCTACGTCTCATCACACTGCAACATGTTCTACCTGTCATCACACTGCAACATGTTCTACCTCTCATCACACTGCAACATGTTCTACCTCTCAACACACTGCAACATGTTCTACCTGTCATCACACTGCAACATGTTCTACCTGTCATCACACTGCAACATGTTCTACCTCTCATCACACTGCAACATGTTCTACCTCTCATCACACTGCAACATGTTCTACCTCTCATCACACTGCAACATGTTCTACCTCTCATCACACTGCAACATGTTCTACCTGTCATCACACTGCAACATGTTCTACCTCTCATCACACTGCAACATGTTCTACCTGTCATCACACTGCAACATGTTCTACCTCTCAACACACTGCAACATGTTCTACCTCTCATCACACTGCAACATGTTCTACCTCTCATCACACTGCAACATGTTCTACCTCTCATCATACTGCAACATGTTCTACCTGTCATCACACTGCAACATGTTCTACCTCTCATCACACTGCAACATGTTCTACCTGTCATCACACTGCAACATGTTCTACCTCTCATCACACTGCAACATGTTCTACCTGTCATCACACTGCAACATGTTCTACCTGTCATCACACTGCAACATGTTCTACCTCTCATCACACTGCAACATGTTCTACCTCTCATCACACTGCAACATGTTCTACCTGTCATCACACTGCAACATGTTCTACCTCTCATCACACTGAACACACAGCAACATGTTCTACCTGTCATCACACTGAACACACTGCAACATGTTCTACCTCTCATCACACTGCAACATGTTCTACCTGTCATCACACTGCAACATGTTCTACCTCTCATCACACTGCAACATGTTCTACCTGTCATCACACTGCAACATGTTCTACCTCTCATCACACTGCAACATGTTCTACCTCTCATCACACTGCAACATGTTCTACCTGTCATCACACTGCAACATGTTCTACCTCTCATCACACTGCAACATGTTCTACCTCTCAACACACTGCAACATGTTCTACCTGTCATCACACTGCAACATGTTCTACCTCTCATCACACTGCAACATGTTCTACCTCTCATCACACTGCAACATGTTCTACCTCTCATCACACTGCAACATGTTCTACCTGTCATCACACTGCAACATGTTCTACCTGTCATCACACTGCAACATGTTCTACCTCTCATCACACTGCAACATGTTCTACCTCTCATCACACTGCAACATGTTCTACCGGTCATCACACTGCAACATGTTCTACCTCTCATCACACTGCAACATGTTCTACCTGTCATCACACTGCAACATGTTCTACCTGTCATCACACTGCAACATGTTCTACCTGTCATCACACTGCAACATGTTCTACCTCTCAACACACTGCAACATGTTCTACCTGTCATCACACTGCAACATGTTCTACCTGTCATCACACTGCAACATGTTCTACCTCTCATCACACTGCAACATGTTCTACCTCTTATCACACTGCAATATGTTCTACCTCTCATCACACTGCAACATGTTCTACCTCTCATCACACTGCAACATGTTCTACCTGTCATCACACTGCAACATGTTCTACCTCTCAACACACTGCAACATGTTCTACCTCTCATCACACTGCAACATGTTCTACCTCTCATCACACTGCAACATGTTCTACCTCTCATCACACTGCAACATGTTCTACCTGTCATCACACTGCAACATGTTCTACCTCTCATCACACTGCAACATGTTCTACCTGTCATCACACTGCAACATGTTCTACCTCTCATCACACTGCAACATGTTCTACCTCTCATCACACTGCAACATGTTCTACCTGTCATCACACTGCAACATGTTCTACCTCTCATCACACTGCAACATGTTCTACCTCTCATCACACTGAACACACTGCAACATGTTCTACCTCTCATCACACTGCAACATGTTCTACCTCTCATCACACTGAACACACTGCAACATGTTCTACCTGTCATCACACTGCAACATGTTCTACCTCTCATCACACTGAACACACTGCAACATGTTCTACCTGTCGTCACACTGAACACACTGCAACATGTTCTACCTCTCATCACACTGCAACATGTTCTACCTGTCATCACACTGCAACATGTTCTACCTGTCATCACACTGCAACATGTTCTACCGGTCTTCACACTGCAACATGTTCTACCTCTCATCACACTGCAACATGTTCTACCGGTCATCACACTGCAACATGTTCTACCTCTCATCACACTGCAACATGTTCTACCTCTCATCACACTGCAACATGTTCTACCTCTCATCACACTGCAACATGTTCTACCTCTCATCACACTGCAACATGTTCTACCGGTCATCACACTGCAACATGTTCTACCTCTCATCACACTGCAACATGTTCTACCTGTCATCACACTGCAACATGTTCTACCTGTCATCACACTGCAACATGTTCTACCTCTCATCACACTGCAACATGTTCTACCTGTCATCACACTGCAACATGTTCTACCTCTCAACACACTGCAACATGTTCTACCTCTCATCACACTGCAACATGTTCTACCTCTCATCACACTGCAACATGTTCTACCTCTCATCACACTGCAACATGTTCTACCTGTCATCACACTGCAACATGTTCTACCGGTCATCACACTACAACATGTTCTACCTCTCATCACACTGCAACATGTTCTACCTGTCATCACACTGCAACATGTTCTACCTCTCATCACACTGCAACATGTTCTACCTCTCATCACACTGCAACATGTTCTACCTCTCATCACACTGCAACATGTTCTACCTGTCAACACACTGCAACATGTTCTACCTGTCATCACACTGCAACATGTTCTACCTCTCATCACACTGCAACATGTTCTACCTCTCATCACACTGCAACATGTTCTACCTGTCATCACACTGCAACATGTTCTACCTCTCATCACACTGCAACATGTTCTACCTCTCAACACACTGCAACATGTTCTACCTCTCATCATACTGCAACATGTTCTACCTGTCCAACACACTGCAACATGTTCTACCTCTCAACACACTGCAACATGTTCTACCTCTCATCATACTGCAACATGTTCTACCTGTCCAACACACTGCAACATGTTCTACCTCTCAACACACTGCAACATGTTCTACCTCTCATCATACTGCAACATGTTCTACCTGTCCAACACACTGCAACATGTTCTACCTCTCATCACACTGCAACATGTTCTACCTCTCATCACACTGCAACATGTTCTACCTCTCATCACACTGCAACATGTTCTACCTGTCATCACACTGCAACATGTTCTACCTCTCATCACACTGCAACATGTTCTACCTCTCATCACACTGCAACATGTTCTACCTCTCATCACACTGCAACATGTTCTACCTGTCATCACACTGCAACATGTTCTACCTCTCAACACACTGCAACATGTTCTACCTCTCATCATACTGCAACATGTTCTACCGGTCATCACACTGCAACATGTTTTACCTGTCATCACACTGCAACATGTTCTACCTGTCATCACACTGCAACATGTTCTACCTCTCATCACACTGCAACATGTTCTACCTCTCATCACACTGCAACATGTTCTACCTCGCATCACACTGCAACATGTTCTACCTCTCATCACACTGCAACATGTTCTACCTCTCATCACACTGCAACATGTTCTACCTCTCATCACACTGCAACATGTTCTACCTCTCATCACACTGCAACATGTTCTACCTCTCATCACACTGCAACATGTTCTACCTGTCATCACACTGCAACATGTTCTACCTCTCAACACACTGCAACATGTTCTACCTCTCATCACACTGCAACATGTTCTACCTCTCATCACACTGCAACATGTTCTACCTCTCATCACACTGCAACATGTTCTACCTCTCATCACACTGCAA